>NC_040901.2:27500-42500 GCF_900634795.4 Betta splendens | reverse complement strand
ATGTTCGCCTGAGGTCTGAGTTTTACAAACGTATTGACAGCTCTCTCCTGCTAGGAACAACATACACAGACAAGCTTGGTACCATTGGAAAGCACTTAATCTCGGGAGCCCCTTTCACACGTGATCCCTGATGACTGATGGTGCTGAAAATCATTAAGCTCACAAAGTACAACGTCTTAGAAGGACATGAAAGCACAGAAATCCACCCCAAAGGAAATGTGTTATACATAAGCCATTTTGTGAAGGCTCATGGGCTGTCACACACATTAATTACCTACATCGGACAAAAAATTACTTTAAAGTTTCTGCCTGGCATCAAACAAGGGACCTTTTGCGTGTGAAGCAAACGTGATAACCACTACATGACCATGCCATGTTGCACATTGACTTCCTTTTTAAGCAGAATCTTCGACTCACTCTTTGAACAACATGACTTTGAATTGCTCTTGCTAAATCCGACGTTGAGGTTCCTGGACAGAAAATTATCTAGTGCAGCCTAAAACCCTAACAGGTCTATGACCTCCATTCCAACACACACTGCTATGGCTAGACACACCAACAATGGCAGCCATCCAAGATGGCTGCAACAGTTGACTGCTCTCTTCTCAAGACCCTTTTGCCCCCTTAATAATAATTCCTTCTCAAGTCCAAATTAGTACGCCAGAGTATGCTAGCAAAAAGTGGAGCCGTTGACAACCCTCCTCTGCAGTGTCTCTAGGACCTTTGGAGTCCTGCCAGGTCAGCATTTGGTGTTGATGTGCGTTTCAAAGTGTCATTCAGGCTGAAAAGCAAGCAACGATAGCATGTCTTTTTGGAATGTTGACAGGACAGTCCTTTAGTGAACAAAAACTTGCCAGTGCACGTTGCCATATTCTGGGACTCTTTCACAGGAAATGCAGTTTCGACTGGCCATCTTGTGAACGCTCATGGGCTGTCACACACATTGATTACCTACATCCACAGGCCACAAGATGGCGTACTTGGTCCTCATTAGTATAGTGGCCAGTCGCTTGTCACGCGGAAGACCAGGGTTCGATTCCCTGACGGGGAGTGTTTTTCTTTGTCATCCCTCCACACGATGCATGAATTTACTTTCTTTTATGAATACCAGCTGAGGATAACTGCTTTTGACCACCACAAAGTACCTTTTTCTTACTGGAGTAGCTCAGGCGGGAGAGTGTTAGACTGAAGATCTGCATCCTTCGGTCCATCTCAGGTTTCAGCAACAGATGTACAAACTCTCAGATGCAAGACGCGACCATGTCCTCACGTTTCATTTGGTGCTTTTTAGAAGAATCAACAGATCATGTGTCATGCATTTTTACTATATTGATATTTTGTACATGGCTACAGTGGCATAAAAATAGCCCCTTCATAGAGAAAGTTGAAAGAAAAACGTACCTGTTTCTGCCTGGCATCAAACAAGGGACCTTTTGCGTGTGAAGTAAACGTGATAACCACTACATGACCATGCCATGTTGCACACATTCACAATATTCTACTGGCCCGCTTCATCCTTTCGCGGAAACCAACAATTATTTCCTACCGCAAAACAGGTCACCATGCGTCCACAGGCAGCTTTGCAATTTCAGTAATGTGCAAAATTAAACTCTCTGACCTAAAATATATGTACCGGTCTGTGTTAAAAGAAATGTCGAGTCGCTTTCTAACCACGCAGGAGCGGGTGCGAGCGCTGATTGTCTAATTTCAGCCGTGACTTGAGGAACCGCATTAACTCCAGCAATGCATGATGGGAGATTTCCCTCTAGGATGTTGTACTTTGTGAGTTCAAAGATTTTCAGCACCGTCAGTCATTAGCGATCACGTGTGAAAGGCTCTCCTGAGCGCGGGTTCAGCAACTCATACTTACCTGGCAGGGGAGATACCATGATCAGGGTGTAAAGGACAGATTCAAACCATAAACTATTAGACGGTCAAACAGAATATCAGATGTTAGAACTTGATGTATGACGGGACACAAGAGATTAGTTGTTTTTGTAAGAATTTTGAAATAAGAGTGTTGAACCTAACCAGTCACAGAGCACATGATGACTATGTTGGGATCACAGAATAAAGGATTCAACCTTTGAATATATGACTTGGCGTTTACATGAACCTCATTTAGAACTGACCTGAGATCAGGAGATGCTTTTCATGAGTGGTTCCTGCATATGTCATACAATCTGTAGGTGGACAGTTTGACATTGCTGTGTAGTGGAACCACATCTTAGATGTTACAAAGTATTTTACACTGAGTTTTGCGGAGATCAATATCCTGTCAAACATATGGATACATAACTTTCTAATGAATAATGAGCAGAATCTACCATTTTTACATCCATACTGGGTGCACCGTTCCCAGAAGTACTGCAATACTGGGTCGACGCGCGGAGTGGACGGAGCAAGCCCCTATTCCATCTCCCTGCTCCAAAAAAACAATTTAATATATGGTCCCCGGGTAGGGGACGTATCAGATATTAAACTGATAAGAACAGATACTACACTTGATCTTAGCCAAAAGGCCGAGAAGCGATACTGCCATGACGTAGAAGCTGAAGTACACATTCTCCCAACAGTCAGTCTCAGTGACGGTGCAAACGTCTACGTTCAGTTGACCAGTAGATTAGAGTTTAGCAGTGTGGTCCAGTGGGACCAAATGCTAAGATGTGCAACGCTTACAGAAAACAAAGGGTTGTTCTTTAAATGTTTAAAGACATGGTTAGTAGGGCGCCACTGGGTCATGTGACAGGCTATTGTCCAATAGGATTCATAATAAATTGGTGCTGATGACGTTTGTCATTATTACTTCTATGTTAACTAGTCTAGCCTCATATGAGCTAATACCAACAAATCTATCATCTTTCTCACTGAAGAAAAACTGTTTGCTCGATTAATAAGTTGACAAATAAAACTGCAGCTTCCACATCTAGTGGAGAAAAGAGAAATGCATCGAAATGTAATAAATAAAACGGGTACGGTAACACTCAACTGAATGAATGAAGCTTGTATTTATTACAGTAGAATAGTTACAGAACAAAATTGAGAGCAGATTTTTTACGTGAGCCATAGCTTCATTCATGGGATTCATGCGACAGTCAACGACAATATCTTTTGAACACTTAATCAGAGGAGAGCGCGAACGCAGTCCCCCACTACCAGAAATTATGCAGTCGAGATTCCCACATTTGGGGAGATCGCAGAACCTGTTTCTACGGTAGTGCAAAGTCTACAGTCTACAGTGTGGAATGTCTACGGTCTACAGGTCACCGTAGACAGTTACGCTGTCCGATTCGTCGGGGCTGAGTCGACACGCGGACCCCCAACAACCAATCACAGCGCTCGTTTCCAAAGGTACAGTAAACACATCGGCTGGACAGACGCTGACTTTTTTTTTTGCCGGACACCAGATTTTATTCCTGTACGTTGCTTAAATACAGTCCTACTCTTTTCAGTGGCCATTAAATGCGCATACACGGTGACCGGACATACAAAACCTCTGTTTGCGGTAAGTATCAAGTGTTGTTTTCCGCGACAGCTACGAGGACGAAGATGAATATGCGTTCATGTACCGTTACTTTCTCGACTCTATTCGTAGGTCCGAGTTTGTTTCCTGATAAAGAACATATTTTGTAACGTTAACGCGTTTGCTTAAAATGAAAAGAGTGAAAACTATTGGTATGTACTTCAGCAAGTCATTTATCCAGTTCATGTAGAAATACTGTCTAAAATGAGCTCCTACTAAAAAAGAACTAAACACCAAAGCTTATGAAATAGCTTGAATATGAATAATGTAATTGGTCATTAAACAATTATTTAAAGAAAAAATACTTTAAACTACTGTATGTATGGATCTGTAACGATGCTGTAACAGGCAGTTTGTGCTTTGTACTACACGCCCCACTCATCTCAGTAGTTAACACTGTTCTGTGGGTGCAGATGCCTCCATATTCTGTTCTCTACTTCTGTCAGTGCATTCATATTCTACTTGTTAATAGGCCACAGGTAAAGATGGCAACAATCCGCGTTGTGAACCCAGGCGCCCCTGCACATCGTCAGCAGGCTGTGCTGCTGTCGACTAAAGAGGCACGTCTTTACCGGGAGAAGAAAAAGGTCTTCCCAAAACCTCCCCTGGAGCTGCTGAACCCACTCACTGCACTGGACCATGCAGATACATTCCTCCAAGCAGAGGGAGTCCCTGCACCATCACGACAGCAGTGTCTGGGACGGCTGGTGTTGCTGTTCGGCCAGTACGGACACGCACCTTTCCACTGGCTTGTGGAGAACAACGTAGGCTATATGAAGTAGTAAGTGTGTTACGTTTATCACTTTTGTAGGTGAAAAACTACAGGGGCAACATGTTACAAGCCTTTGACGTTCATCAGCGTTCTGGGGTTTATTCAGGTTCATTGTTCCTTTAGGAACTTCAGTGAGAATAATGACTCAACTAAATTCATGTACCTTTGTGATTGCAGCATAGTTGACAAGCACAGAACAGAGATGTCAAACCCCCATAGAAAGGTAGAGAGAGCCAACCAGTGGCTTAAAGACTACCTGACAGAGTATGCAGAGAGCTTCCCACAAGTCTCCATTGTCCTTTAGGCGAATGTGGACAGGTGTATCTACGGTCAGAGAGGGTTTGAGGGCCACACGTTTCAGGAGATGTGGGAACTCTACCAACAATATAGCGTTCAAAGGGACAGTCCAGAGAAATTTAGCAATGAACAGAGGGACATAATAAAGAAGGCAAACAGTTCTGTGAGGAGGTGGTTGAACACACCACTGACCCACATCACAAGTATGCAGATGAAGAGGTTCAGGAGATATATTAATGACAAGGAGGATGGACGTGTGACATAAAGAATGTTAATCATGTTTCGGTTCAAATCACAAATGGTCCATCTGTAAAGCTAAATACTGTTTGGTGTATGGCAGCTGAAGACAAGGACCTCCAGTTTCAGGCCCTCCTCATGGCCAGAGGATGATGATGATGATGAACTGGCAGCTGCATCCCAGGCTGTGGAAGGTAAGTGACATGCAGAAAGTTAATGGTTGTTCAATGGTTTGTTTCATAGTAGAACATTTTTTATTACACCTTATTACACTTACACTACTTTTGTTTTATTACTTGTTAGATAGAATAAAGTCCCAGAAGTCACATTCCCGGTGTCACGGACTCAAGGCAGCGGACCCACACGCACAGCGGAGACAAGGCTCAGTGCACAACAGGGTTTATTCACGCTCGTGGTCAGGCAGGCAAGGGTCGGTACACAGATCAGGCAGGTTCAGTACAGACAGGGTCTAGACAAGCGGTGGTCAAGGCAGGCTAGGGTCAAACTCACGGCACGGCAGGATCAGAGATGAGACGAGAATCTGGGTCAGGAGAAGCGAGGTCATACACAGGTTCACGATCATGAGAATAACGCTGGATTGCTGGCTGATACACAAAGACAATCTGGCAAGGTGCAGGGTTGAGGGGTGGTGCTTAAATACTGAGTGAAGATGATGGCTGGATAGTTAGCAGGTGAGTAATTAGTAACAGGGCACAGGTGCGTCAAACTAAAACCGGAGGTAAAGCTGGAACTGAAAACATGGGCACTGAACAGGAAGTGGTACAAAATAAAACCGGAAATGATTGAGTGCAGTTGCTAAATGACCTGGACTGTGACAGAACCCCCCCGTCTAGGGCGGATTCCCAGACGACCAACAGAAAACCAAGAAAACAAAAGGAAAACACAGCTAAGCAGGAGGGGCGACGGACTAGAACACACATGAGAATGAAGACACAAGAAATGAGTGGCAGAGAACAGAACCAAGTCTATGAGGTGAGTCCATGAATAATGAGTCCATGATGGATGGTAGCAAAGTTCAGGCACTCCCTCAAGGGGGGTGGTGACGAGGAGAGTCACGGCCGTGCAGCCGCCAGGCCGAGACGGCACATCTTATGCCCGGAGACAAGGCTAGAGTTCTAGGAGGCCGACGTCGAAACATGCTGCCTCCAGTGGCCAAACGCATGCGCCGGTGCTCTCCAGACCGGGGGTGCTCCAGGGGACTGAGAAGACGCGGCGGTCGGCAGTGCCAGAGCCCGCGCCATCGTCGAAGCAGGAAACAGCGACCTCCAGGTAGGTGGTCGCCTCCGGAACCGGCCAGCCGAGGTGGCCGACGACGCAGGAGGCAGCGCCATCCCTGCCACAGGATTCGCCAGGGACCTGGCCCTCCGTCGGGCAGGCGAGGCGAAAGCTGGCGGGAAGCCGGGAACAGCGACGAAGACAGGCGTGGAGACAAAGCCGGAACCAGGGGCAGACGTGGAGGCGAGGCTGGGACCAGAGACGAGGACCGACGTGGAGACGAGGCTGGGACCAGAGGCGAAGACGGACGTGGAGACGAGGCAGGAACCAGAGGCGAAGACGAACGTGGAGACGAGGCAGGAACCAGAGACGAAGACGAACGTGGAGACGAGGCAGGAACCAGAGACGAAGACGGACGTGGAGACGAGGCAGGGACCAGAGGCGAAGACGGACGTGGAGACGAGGCAGGGACCAGAGGCGAAGACGGACGTGGAGACGTGGCCGGCACCGGGCCTCCAGGAGCGGAGACAGACGTGTCCGGGACCGGACCACCAGGAGCTGAGACAGACGTGTCCGGGACCGGACCACCAGGAGCTGAGACAGACGTGTCCGGGACCGGACCACCAGGAGCTGAGACAGACGTGTCCGGGACCGGACCACCAGGAGCTGAGACAGACGTGTCCGGGACCGGACCACCAGGAGCTGAGACAGACGTGTCCGGGACCGGACCACCAGGAGCTGAGACAGACGTGTCCGGGGCCGGACCACCAGGAGCTGAGGCGAACGTGTCCGGGGCCGGACCACCAGGAGCTGAGGCGAACGTGTCCGGGGCCGGACCACCAGGAGCTGAGGCGAGCGTGTCCGGGGCCGGACCACCAGGAACTGCACCTGCACACATTGGCACAAAAACCACAGGGACCAGGGGCGGACCGACCACCTCCTCCGGGAGGTCGGGAGGAGACGGAGCTGGACCGACCTCCTCCGGGAGGTCGGCAGGAGACGGAGCTGGACCGACCTCCTCCGGGAGGTCGGCAGGAGACGGAGCTGGACCGACCTCCTCCGGGAGGTCGGCAGGAGACGGAGCTGGACCGACCTCCTCCGGGAGGTCGGCAGGAGACGGAGCTGGACCGACCTCCTCCGGGAGGTCGGCAGGAGACGGAGCTGGACCGACCTCCTCCGGGAGGTCGGCAGGAACCGTAACAGACGCTGCGGCAGACGCTGCGGCAGACGCTGCGGCCGGGACGACCCCCTCCTGGGGATCGTCGGGGGCTGCAGCCTCCGAGGGGTCGACAGTGGCAGGAACTAGAACGGCGTCCTCCTCAGGGGAGCCGACAGGAACTGGGACTAGAACGGCCTCTACTTGGCCGACAGGAACTAGAACGGCGTCCTCCTCTGAGGAGCCGACAGGAACTGGGACTAGAACGGCCTCTACTTGGCCGACAGGAACTAGAACGGCGTCCTCCTCAGGGGAGCCGACAGGAACTGGGACTAGAACGGCCTCTACTTGGCCGACAGGAACTAGAACGGCGTCCTCCTCAGGGGAGCCGACAGGAACTGGGACTAGAACGGCCTCTACTTGGCCGACAGGAACTAGAACGGCGTCCTCCTCTGAGGAGCCGACAGGAACTGGGACTAGAACGGCCTCTACTTGGCCGACAGGAACTAGAACGGGAACTGAGACCTGGTGTGGCTGGCCAGAGGTGCCTGCTAGCTGGCGTAAAGATGGGGCTTGAATTTGGCGTGGCGGAGCCGAGGCTTGAGCTTGAGCAGGCGGGGCCGAGGCTTGAGCTTGAGCAGGCGGGGCCGAGGCTTGAGCTTGAGCAGGCGGGGCTGAGGCTTGAGCTGCTGCAGGCTGGGCTGAGGCTTGAGCTGCTGCAGGCTGGGCTGGAGCTGGAGCTTGGCAAGGCTGAGGTGAGGCTAGGGCGGGAGTTGCTGCCGCCAGTGATGCAGCCAGGGACGCTGGGGCCCGTGGTGCAGCCAGGGACGCTGGGGCCCGTGGTGCAGCCAGAGACGCTGGGGCCAGTGGTGCAGCCAGAGACGCTGGGGCCAGTGGTGCAGCCTTAGACGCTGGGGCCAGTGGTGCAGCCTTAGACGCTGGGGCCAGTGGTGCAGCCTTAGACGCTGGGGCCAGTGGTGCAGCCTTAGACGCTGGGGCCAGTGGTGCAGCCTTAGACGCTGGGGCCAGTGGTGCAGCCTTAGACGCTGGGGCCAGTGGTGCAGCCTTAGACGCTGGGGCCAGTGGTGCAGCCTTAGACGCTGGGGCCAGTGGTGCAGCCTTAGACGCTGGGGCCAGTGGTGCAGCCTTAGACGCTGGGGCCAGTGGTGCAGCCTTAGACGCTGGGGCCAGTGGTGCAGCCTTAGACGCTGGGGCCAGTGGTGCAGCCTTAGACGCTGGGGCCAGTGGTGCAGCCTTAGACGCTGGGGCCAGTGGTGCAGCCTTAGACGCTGGGGCCAGTGGTGCAGACTTTGATGCAGGAACGGGTGCAGGTTCTGATGCGGGAACGGGTGCAGGCTCTGATGCGGGAACGGGTGCAGGCTCTGATGCGGGAACGGGTGCAGGCTCTGATGCAGGAACGGGTGCAGGCTCTGATGCAGGAACGGGTGCAGGCTCTGATGCAGGAACGGGTGCAGGCTCTGATGCAGGAACGGGTGCAGGCTCTGATGCAGGCTCTGATGCAGGCTCTGATGGGGGTTCAATGAAACCCAGGGCCTCGCGCAGGCTTCCGAGCGATGAGCAGGGCGGCTTCACGGAAGCGACGCTCCTTGATTACCGGGTCGGTCTCTGCCTCGGCGGAGTTCAGACAGTGCGCAAACAGGAACAGGACTGGAGGGGTGCATTGGGCACGGATCCGTTGGAGGATGCTGTCCGGGATGCCTGCGATGGAGGTGGGTATGTCGTCCAATGGGGCGAGAGTGCCCTCTGCTGGCGAAGGAGGCAGTCTGATTTCCGTGACCGAGTCTTCTGGAGCCTGGACAGGGGAAACCGGCTGTCGTCGACGCCGTCTGGACCTCCGACGACTAGCTGTGGACTTCACCTCCTCAACCGCCAGGGCTGAAGCAGGAGCCGGGACCACGGTACGGACTGGATCTGCCTGAGTGGCAACAGGGGAGTGAGCTTGACTCGACTGAGCCGCGACAGGAACGTGAGCTTGGCTTGACTGGGTGACGACGGGAACGTGAGCTTGGCTTGACTGGGTGACGACGGGAACGTGAGCTTGGCTTGACTGGGTGACGACGGGAACGTGAGCTTGGCTTGACTGGGTGACGACGGGAACGTGAGCTTGGCTTGACTGAGCGACTACGGGAGCGCTTTCCGGTGCAGCAGGAACAGCTGATGAGACGCTGGCGGGCGCCGCGCGCAGAGCGCGTGCCAAATCCCTCCGCACTGCCTGGAGCCTCTCAAAAAGCGTCTGCACCTCCGGGTAGTCAAGCCACCAGAATTCCTCCTCCAGGATAGCAATCGCTTGTTTTATAACGCGGAGCCGCGCCTTCAGACTGGGGGCTTCCGCGTAATTCTTCGCAAGCTCCCCGAAGCACCAGCGGAGGTCCTCCGGCAGCCTCGAGCAGGTAAACACCATCGCGACTCTGCGTCGTCCGAGTACACAAAACAAAAAATCCCTTGCAGCCCTTAAACTGATGCAAGACGCCGGCTGGGTCCGAGTGTGGCCAGATTGTACTGTCACGGACTCAAGGCAGCGGACCCACACGCACAGCGGAGACAAGGCTCAGTGCACAACAGGGTTTATTCACGCTCGTGGTCAGGCAGGCAAGGGTCGGTACACAGATCAGGCAGGTTCAGTACAGACAGGGTCTAGACAAGCGGTGGTCAAGGCAGGCTAGGGTCAAACTCACGGCACGGCAGGATCAGAGATGAGACGAGAATCTGGGTCAGGAGAAGCGAGGTCATACACAGGTTCACGATCATGAGAATAACGCTGGATTGCTGGCTGATACACAAAGACAATCTGGCAAGGTGCAGGGTTGAGGGGTGGTGCTTAAATACTGAGTGAAGATGATGGCTGGATAGTTAGCAGGTGAGTAATTAGTAACAGGGCACAGGTGCGTCAAACTAAAACCGGAGGTAAAGCTGGAACTGAAAACATGGGCACTGAACAGGAAGTGGTACAAAATAAAACCGGAAATGATTGAGTGCAGTTGCTAAATGACCTGGACTGTGACAGAACCCCCCCGTCTAGGGCGGATTCCCAGACGACCAACAGAAAACCAAGAAAACAAAAGGAAAACACAGCTAAGCAGGAGGGGCGACGGACTAGAACACACATGAGAATGAAGACACAAGAAATGAGTGGCAGAGAACAGAACCAAGTCTATGAGGTGAGTCCATGAATAATGAGTCCATGATGGATGGTAGCAAAGTTCAGGCACTCCCTCAAGGGGGGTGGTGACGAGGAGAGTCACGGCCGTGCAGCCGCCAGGCCGAGACGGCACATCTTATGCCCGGAGACAAGGCTAGAGTTCTAGGAGGCCGACGTCGAAACATGCTGCCTCCAGTGGCCAAACGCATGCGCCGGTGCTCTCCAGACCGGGGGTGCTCCAGGGGACTGAGAAGACGCGGCGGTCGGCAGTGCCAGAGCCCGCGCCATCGTCGAAGCAGGAAACAGCGACCTCCAGGTAGGTGGTCGCCTCCGGAACCGGCCAGCCGAGGTGGCCGACGACGCAGGAGGCAGCGCCATCCCTGCCACAGGATTCGCCAGGGACCTGGCCCTCCGTCGGGCAGGCGAGGCGAAAGCTGGCGGGAAGCCGGGAACAGCGACGAAGACAGGCGTGGAGACAAAGCCGGAACCAGGGGCAGACGTGGAGGCGAGGCTGGGACCAGAGACGAGGACCGACGTGGAGACGAGGCTGGGACCAGAGGCGAAGACGGACGTGGAGACGAGGCAGGAACCAGAGGCGAAGACGAACGTTATACTTGGATTTAAATGCAAGCAGCATGAATGAGAATCCTACGTTTTAATGTCATTCTGTAGACAAGAATCACCAGACGTGCTCTTGTATGCACCATTTATTTTGCAGGTGGAGTTAGACGGTTGGGTGCGCCTGTGGGAGAAACCTGATGGCATCCCATCTGCTGACATTCACTGGCTTAAGGAGGACACCACAAGAGGAATGTTCACCGCTGTTCATGTGTACAAAGACAACACTGGTGTGCTCAAGAGGAGACGGGTGATGGCATCTGACCGCATGTGGTTCTACCCTCCAGAACCTCCGGCCTATGTCGGAGGGGTTCTGCCAGGCCCACAGCTTTTTTTCCGAAGCCGTCTGTTTGTGTGGCGTCCAGTTGGGGTTTGGAGGTGCTTCCTGAAGTGTCCACGAGGTGACAAGTGTGTGGGGGCAGGAAAGGACGTGCACCTCTACAAGTCTGGCTATCACCACCGGGTCTGACTTACCTTGTCTCAAATGTTTACTTTATTGGTGATCTTGTACTTCATTTATTTACTCAAATAGAGTGCTGTGTAACTAGCATCTGTCTGAGCTCAGGAAAAGGAGCAGTTGATGTGATTTTATGCCTTTATTTGATCTGCTTGTTTTGTTTACAGCCTCGTCACATCTGCGATGGGTCCAGCTGGTACACAATGCTGACTGAGGTTTTGTGCTGTGGCCCATGTACCAAGGCAGGCAGGAACCATGAGGGCATTACGGTCGGACGGTGGCTTGCATGGATGCTGCTATTCTGGCACAGCTGAGCGAAGCCCATCAAGCCATGTTTCCTTCTGTTCTCACTAGCAAGTGAGTAAACTGAATGCATAGTGTGAATTTAAGCAAACAGCAGTGGTTCAGCTGACTCAACTGGCTCTGCTTACAGACGTGGCGTGGACAAAAACGTTGTGCGTCTTCTGCGTGACAGGACTGAAGGGAACACAATGATCAAAGTGTGGCGGCAGATCCAGGAAAATCATCACGAAGAGTACCTTCACCGCAAGGATCTGTACACCACGCTGCTCATGACTGTGGCAGAACCCGGAGGAATTGTTTCTGCATTGAGGCACAGGTTCCAGGCTCCACCTCCTCCAAGAGAGCTGCCTTCTGCCCCACTTTTGCGCCACGCCTTTCTTCTAGCTGAGGCCAATAATGTCCAGGACTACCGGAACCAGATCCTTTCCACTTTTGGCACAGTGTTAAAAATGGATTCCACCAAGAAAGTATGTAAATCCCCATAACAAACATTAGTGGAATACAACCGCTTGCTATACTTTTGTTAACAAATGTTTCTCTCCGTAAAATAAATTACTCGATCTTACCAAATTCTCTGTATGCTCTAGGTGGTGAAGAAACTGTCTGGAGAGGGCCATGGCTCAGCTCAGTGGTTCACCAGTATTGCCAATGAATTCTCCCAAATAGTGACCTTTGTGTTGACCTGTGAGGAGTCCACAGTGAAGCTGGCACCAATGTGCAGTGGAGTCATACAAAGGTTCCGACTGGCTAATCAATCGGTCCCCAAAATTTTGTATGTGGACCATGGTTGTTGTTGTGCACAAGGTCCAA
The DNA here is from genome assembly GCF_900634795.4 of Betta splendens. Lineage (NCBI taxonomy): Eukaryota > Metazoa > Chordata > Actinopteri > Anabantiformes > Osphronemidae > Betta > Betta splendens. The sequence goes on along the minus strand of NC_040901.2, from coordinate 29,931 downwards.
CAGCTGTTGAGACTCTGTTTGAGGCTTGGGTGAACAGGGGAATGGTTGTGCGTTTAGACATCTTCCACTGGATTCACCGATTTGACGCAGCCATTCGAACAGACAGTCACTCTAAGTACGCTGCCTTTAAGTCTGCGCTGGCTGGCGCTGTCCTGGCCTACAACTGCACTGACCTGGACCTACTCATCAAGGCTGTCAGGGCCAAGCACAACAGGTTGAAGACTCTGTCTGATGAGGACATTGTCCGAGACCACATTTCTAGGGACCACCTCAAACACCATGTGCGAAGGGTCACGCTCGGGGCGCAGGAAACATTCCGGCTCATCCACATGGCGATTGAAGAGTTAAAGGGTTCGGCTGAGCTGGATGAAAGCGGGGTGAGCCTTTTCAAAACACCAGATTAGTACGAACTTAATGTTGTAGGTTTACAGGAGGACAAAAGGCTCAGATGCTACCTAGGTGTAAATTTGTATGTTTGTAAAGATGCCATTGATGACATGTGGGCAAGCCAGCAGCGACACTTGGAGTGCATCCAGGATCCACCAGACATGATCATGTACAGGGTGGCGCGTATTACGACCATCAACAAAGTGGATGTGCCGTACTACAAATGTCTGCGTGGAAGCAATAGCCTGGAGGGATTCCATAAGATGTTGCCTAATATGATTCCAGGTAGAAACCTAGAAATAGTGTCTGTTAGACACGGGCCATGGATTGTTGTAATGCATTTTTTTCTATGTGTAGGTCCCCACTGTGCTGCACGGCCTTATCAGGTTTACCTGATAAGTGGCATTGCACGGTGGAACGCTGACAGGAGCTCAGATGCTGTGTTTGGGGGCAAAGGACGGAGGCACCGGACGTATTCAGCGCCGCTGATTGATCGTCTCAACAGGCGCTGTGAGCAGCTGTTTGGAACGACCGAGGAGGGGAATTATCGGGCCCCAGTTAATGTGGCGTCTAATGAGCTGCTTGGGTTGGAGTACCTGTTCAGCCAGAGCACAGGAGGACCACGGCCATTTTCCCTGCAGGACATGGTTCATGATGGACCTGGTCCAGAGGAGGAGGTCGTCCAGCCGGGTCACCAAGATACAGAAGAGGCTGATGAGGCCTATCAGAGTGACCCAGAGGCCGAGACTGATGTGCTGGATGCTGGCCTGCCCCACATCAATATGACCAGCCGCGACACCTCCACTGTCCACACACCAGCCTTTGTAAGTTGCATTTAAAAACTATAAAAACTAATTAACTAACTAACAAACGAGAGCAAAACAAGTAAACGCAAACATTTAAGAGTGCTGCTTTTCTGAAATGTAGATTTACTGTATCATTTAATTCAGGAAGACGCCTGCAGTCCAAGTCCTCTTCCGGGCTTTGACAAGCTGGAGAAACAGACAGCTGGCATCCACATGGCAGCTTTTTAGTGCCACACACCACCACCCCTGCTTCTCCCACGGCTGGCGATCAAAACCCCTGTCACATCCACAGTCACCAGGCCTTTAACCACTGTGTCTTCACCCACAGCAGACCCCTCTTCACAAACTGTAACCCCCTGCACAATGCCCAGCAGCAGTACCCCTCTGTCCTGGGCAAGATCTACCTACTACAAGCGGAAACGTGATGACCAACCTTCAGCCCTGGAAACCAAGGTGAAAAACTTGCCAGCTTGTGCACTCTGTGGCAAACCCACTCAAGGACATTCTAAATACAAAAAAAAGACATTTTGCCCTGTAAAGAGCATGTCTTCCTCAAAGGGACTGGAAAACAACATATTCCAGCTACGAGGAATTTGTATCTGCTGTAGACGCTCTCACGCAGTGAGCTTGTCCAAAGAGCAGCTCCACTGTACATGTTGTTATTAGTTTTCTTAATATTTTATTATAAAGCTGTATTGTATAGATTCTTGATGTTTATGCAAATTGTCAAGTTTATGCAAGTGTGCACAGAGAGCAGCTCCACTGTACATGTTGTAAATTGTTTTAAATATTATATTTATATTAAAACTTTAACTTTTTATTTAAGTAAAATTGCATAGATTTTTAATGTTTATGCAAATGTTCAAGATGTTACATTAATGCCAAATAAACAGTTACAGCAAATACATTGTGTGATTTCAATTGGTTTATCAATTATTGGTCAAGTCATTCAACTAGCAAATCAATTTATTGGATTAATACTAATTTTCATTCAAAATCAAGGCCAGATAGTGATCTAGAAAGACTTAAATACAGATGCACAGCCAGTATTCACCACATGAGGGCGTTATATATCCTTTAAGTATTTATAGACTATCAGCCAATAAGTCCTAACGCAAACTGCACTACTGTCGAGCTCAACGCTGATCACAGAGGTCAGACAGCCTCAGTGCAATGGCTGAGCCTCGCCCTGGGTGAACCACCTACATGATCATGGTATCTCCCCTGCCAGGTAAGTA
>NC_040901.2:0-22500 GCF_900634795.4 Betta splendens | reverse complement strand
TGCATGAATTTACTTTCTTTTATAAATACCAGCTGAGGATAACTGCTTTTGACCACCACAAAGTACCTCCTTTTTACTGGAGTAGCTCAGGCGGGAGAGTGTTAGACTGAAGATCTGCATCCTTCGGTCCATCTCAGGTTTCAGCAACAGATGTACAAACTCTCAGATGCAAGACGCAACCATGTCCTCACGTTTCATTTGGTGCTTTTTAGAAGAATCAACAGATCATGTGTCATGCATTTTTACTATATTGATATTTTGTACATGGCTACAGTGGCATAAAAATAGCCCCTTCATAGAGAAAGTTGAAAGAAAAACGTACCTGTTTTTGCCTGGCATCAAACAAGGGACCTTTTGCGTGTGAAGCAAACGTCATAACCATTACATGACCATGCCATGTTGCACATTGACTTTCTTTTTAAGCAGAATCTTCGACTCACCTTTTGAACAACATGACTTTGAATTGCTCTTGCTAAATCCGACGTTGCGGTTCCTGGACAGAAAATTATCTAGTGCAGCCTAAAACCCTAACAGGTCCATGACCTCCATTCCAACACACACTCCTCTGGCTAGACACACCAACAATGGCAGCCACCCAAGATGGCTGCAACAGTTGACTGCTCTCTTCTCAAGACCCTCTTGCCCCCTTAAATATGATTCCTTCTCAAGTCCAAATTAGTACGCCAGAGTATGCTAGCAAAAAGTGGATCCGTTGACAACCCTCCTCTGCAGTGTCTCTAGGACCTTTGGAGTCCTGCCAGTTCAGCATTTTGTGTTGATGTGCGTTTCAAAGTTTTATTCAGGCTGAAAAGCAAGCAACAATAGCATGTCTTTTTGGAATGTTGACAGGACAGTCCTTCAGTGAACAAAAACTTGCCAGTGCACTTTGCCATATTCTGGGACTCCTTCACAGGAAATGCAGTTTCGACTGGCCATTTTGTGAAGGCTCATGGGCTGTCACACACATTAATTACCTACATCGGACAAAAAATTACTTTAAAGTTTCTGCCTGGTTTCAAACCAGGGGCCTTTTGCGTATGATGCAAATGTGATAGCCACTACACCACAGAACGCTGAGAGAGACAGTTCTTGAGGAAAGAGCCTTCCAAAAAAACCTGTTGCAGGTGCCCACTATGCTTTCCATGGGTACATGTGAATCAATGAAGCTAAAGCGGAGCCCCCAAGGGTTTTTGGTCACTTTGCTAAATACTTAAACCACAAACTTGCTTTGTTGCAGCTAAAATCCCAAACAAAAATTGTGTGTTACGTGTGAGTTGGTAATCCACAGACCACAAGATGGCAAACTTGGTCCTCGTTAGTATAGTGGCCAGTATCTCCTCTTGTTGTGCAGAAGACCAGGGTTTGATTCCCTGACGGGGAGCGCTTTTCTTTGTCATCCCTCTACACGATGCATGAATTTACTTTCTTTTATAAATACCAGCTGAGGATAACTGCTTTTGACCACCACAAAGTACCTCTTTTTTGCTGGAGTAGCTCAGGCGGGTTAGTGTTAGACTAAAGATCTGCATCTGTCGGTCCATCCCAGGTTTCAGCAACAGATGTACAAACTCTCAGATGCAAGACGCAACCATGTCCTCACGTTAGGTTCTGTGCTTTTTAGAAGAATCAACAGATCATGTGTCATGCATTTCTACTATATTGACTATTTGTACACGGTTACAGTGGCATAAAAATAGCCCCTGCATAGAGAAAGTTGAAAGAAAAACTTACCTGTTTCTGCCTGGCATCAAACAAGGGACCTTTTGCGTGTAAAGCAAACATGATAACCACTACATGACCATGCCATGTTGCACATTGACTTCCTTTTTAAGCAGAATCTTCGACTCACTCTTTGAACAACATGACTTTGAATTGCTCTTGCTAAATCCGACGTTGCGGTTCCTGGACAGAAAATTATCTAGTGCAGCCTAAAACCCTAACAGGTCTATGACCTCCATTCCAACACACACTCCTCTGGCTAGACACACCAACAATGGCAGCCACCCAAGATGGCTGCAACAGTTGACTGCTCTCTTCTCAAGACCCTCTTGCCCCCTTAAATATAATTCGTTCTCAAGTCCAAATTAGTACGCCAGAGTATGCTAGCAAAAAGTGGATCCGTTGACAACCCTCCTCTGCAGTGTCTCTAGGACCTCTGGAGTCCTGCCAGTTCAGCATTTTGTGTTGATGTGCGTTTCAAAGTTTCATTCAGGCTGAAAAGCAAGCAACGATAGCATGTCTTTTTGGAATGTTGACAGGACAGTCCTTTAGTGAACAAAAACTTGCCAGTGCACTTTGCCTTATTCTGGGACTCCTTCACAGGAAATGCAGTTTCGACTGGCCATTTTGTGAAGGCTCATGGGCTGTCACACACATTAATTACCTACATCGGACAAAAAATTACTTTAAAGTTTCTGCCTGGTTTCAAACCAGGGGCCTTTTGCGTATGATGCAAATGTGATAGCCACTACACCACAGAACGCTGAGAGAGACAGTTCTTGAGGAAAGAGCCTTCCAAAAAACCTGTTGCAGGTGCCCACTATGCTTTCCATGGGTACATGTGAATCAATTGGAGCTAAAGCGGAGCCCCCAAGGGTTTTTGGTCACTTTGCTAAATCCTTAAACCACAAACTTGCTTTGTTGCAGCTAAAATCCCACACAAAAATTGTGTGTTACGTGTGAGTTGGTCATCCACAGACCACAAGATGGCGAACTTGGTCCTCGTTAGTATAGTGGCCAGTATCTCCTCTTGTTGTGCAGAAGACCAGGGTTTCATTCCCTGACGGGGAGCGCTTTTCTTTGTCATCCCTCTACACGATGCATGAATTTACTTTCTTTTATAAATACCAGCTGAGGATAACTGCTTTTGACCACCACAAAGTACCTCCTTTTTACTGGAGTAGCTCAGGCGGGAGAGTGTTAGACTGAAGATCTGCATCCTTCGGTCCATCTCAGGTTTCAGCAACAGATGTACAAACTCTCAGATGCAAGACGCAACCATGTCCTCACGTTTCATTTGGTGCTTTTTAGAAGAATCAACAGATCATGTGTCATGCATTTTTACTATATTGATATTTTGTACATGGCTACAGTGGCATAAAAATAGCCCCTTCATAGAGAAAGTTGAAAGAAAAACGTACCTGTTTTTGCCTGGCATCAAACAAGGGACCTTTTGCGTGTGAAGCAAACGTCATAACCACTACATGACCATGCCATGTTGCACATTGACTTTCTTTTTAAGCAGAATCTTCGACTCACCTTTTGAACAACATGACTTTGAATTGCTCTTGCTAAATCCGACGTTGCGGTTCCTGGACAGAAAATTATCTAGTGCAGCCTAAAACCCTAACAGGTCCATGACCTCCATTCCAACACACACTCCTCTGGCTAGACACACCAACAATGGCAGCCACCCAAGATGGCTGCAACAGTTGACTGCTCTCTTCTCAAGACCCTCTTGCCCCCTTAAATATGATTCCTTCTCAAGTCCAAATTAGTACGCCAGAGTATGCTAGCAAAAAGTGGATCCGTTGACAACCCTCCTCTGCAGTGTCTCTAGGACCTTTGGAGTCCTGCCAGTTCAGCATTTTGTGTTGATGTGCGTTTCAAAGTTTTATTCAGGCTGAAAAGCAAGCAACAATAGCATGTTTTTTTGGAATGTTGACAGGACAGTCCTTCAGTGAACAAAAACTTGCCAGTGCACTTTGCCATATTCTGGGACTCCTTCACAGGAAATGCAGTTTCGACTGGCCATTTTGTGAAGGCTCATGGGCTGTCACACACATTAATTACCTACATCGGACAAAAAATTACTTTAAAGTTTCTGCCTGGTTTCAAACCAGGGGCCTTTTGCGTATGATGCAAATGTGATAGCCACTACACCACAGAACGCTGAGAGAGACAGTTCTTGAGGAAAGAGCCTTCCAAAAAAACCTGTTGCAGGTGCCCACTATGCTTTCCATGGGTACATGTGAATCAATTGGAGCTAAAGCGGAGCCTCCAAGGGTTTTTGGTCACTTTGCTAAATCCTTAAACCACAAACTTGCTTTGTTGCAGCTAAAATCCCACACAAAAATTGTGTGTTACGTGTGAGTTGGTCATCCACAGACCACAAGATGGCGAACTTGGTCCTCGTTAGTATAGTGGCCAGTATCTCCTCTTGTTGTGCAGAAGACCAGGGTTTGATTCCCTGACGGGGAGCGCTTTTCTTTGTCATCCCTCTACACGATGCATGAATTTACTTTCTTTTATAAATACCAGCTGAGGATAACTGCTTTTGAACACCACAAAGTACCTCTTTTTTACTGGAGTAGCTCAGGCGGGAGAGTGTTAGACTGAAGATCTGCATTCTTCGGTCCATCCCAGGTTTCAGCAACAGATGTACAAACTCTGACATGCAAGACGCAACCATGTCCTCACGTTTGATTTGGTGCTTTTTAGAAGAATCAACAGATCATGTGTCATGCATTTCTACTATATTGATATTTTGTACATGGCTACAGTGGCATAAAAATAGCCCCTGCATAGAGAACGTTGAAAGAAAAACTTACCTGTTTCTGCCTGGCATCAAACAAGGGACCTTTTGCGTGTGAAGCAAACGTGATAGCCACTACATGACCACGCCATGTTGCACATTGACTTCCTTTTTAAGCAGAATCTTCGACTCACTTTTTGAACAACATGACTTTGAATTGCTCTTGCTAAATCCGACGTTGAGGTTCCTGGACAGAAAATTATCTAGTGCAGCCTAAAACCCTAACAGGTTTATGGCCTCCATTCCAACACACACTGCTCTGGCTAGACACACCAACAATGGCAGCCACCCAAGATGGCTGCAACAGTTGACTGCTCTCTTCTCAAGACCCTCTTGCCCCCTTAAATATAATTCCTTCTCAAGTCCAAATTAGTATGCCAGAGTATGCTAGCAAAAAGTGGAGTCGTTGACAACCCTCCTCTGCAGTGTCTCTAGGACCATTGGAGTCCTGCCAGGTCAGCATTTTGTGTTGATGTGCGTTTCAAAGTCTCATTCAGGCTGAAAAGCAAGCAACGATAGCATGTCTTTTTGGAATGTTGACAGGACAGTCCTTTAGTGAACAAAAATTTGCCAGTGCACTTTGCCATATTCTGGGACTCTTTCACAAGAAATGCAGTTCTGACTGGCCATCTTGTGAACGCTCATGGGCTGTCACACACATTGATTACCTACATCGGACAAAAAATTACTTTAAAGTTTCTGCCTGGTTTCGAACCAGGGGCCTTTTGCGTGTGAGGTAAATGTGATAACCACTACACCACAGAAACCACCGAACACAGAGAGAGAAAGTTCTCGAGGAAGGAGCCTTCCAAAAAAACCTGTTGCAGGTGCCCACTATGCTTTCCATGGGTACATGGGAATCAATGGAGCTAAAGCGGAGCCCCCAAGGGTTTTTGGTCACTTTGCTAAATCCTTAAACCACAAACTTGCTTTGTTGTAGCTAAAATCCCACACAAAAATTGTGTGTTACGTGTGACTTGGTCATCCACAAACCACAAGATGGTGAACTTGGTCCTCGTTAGTATAGTGGCCAGTATCTCCGCTTGTCACACAGAAGACCAGGGTTCGATTCCCTGACGGGGAGTGTTTTTCTTTGTCATCCCTCCACACGATGCATGAATTTACTTTCTTTTATAAATACCAGCTGAGGATAACTGCTTTTGACCACCACAAAGTACCTCTTTCTTACTGGAGTAGCTCAGGCGGGAGAGTGTTAGACTGAAGATCTGCATCCTTCGGTCCATCCCAGGTTTCAGCAACAGATGTACAAACTCTGAGATGCAAGACGCAACCATGTCCTCACGTTTGATTTGGTGCTTTTTAGAAGAATCAACAGATCATGTGTCATGCATTTCTACTATATTGATATTTTGTACATGGCTACAGTGGCATAAAAATAGCCCCTGCATAGAGAAAGTTGAAAGAAAAACTTACCTGTTTCTGCCTGGCATCAAACAAGGGACCTTTTGCGTGTGAAGTAAACGTGATAACCACTACATGACCATGCCATGTTGCACACATTCACAATATTTTACTGGCCCACTTCATACTTTCGCGGAAACCAACAATTATTTCCTACCGCAAAACAGGTCACCATACGTCCACAGGCAGCTTTGCAATTTCAGTAATGTGCAAAATCAAACTCTCTGACCTAAAATATATGTACCGGTCTGTGTTAAAAGAAATGTCGAGTCGCTTTCTAACCACGCAGGAGCGGGTGCGAGCGCTGATTGTCTAATTTCAGCCGTGACTTGAGGAACCGCATTAACTCCAGCAATGCATGATGGGAGATGTCCCTCTAGGATGTTGTACTTTGTGAGTTCAAAGATTTTCAGCACCGTCAGTCATTAGCGATCACGTGTGAAAAGCTCTCCTGAGCGCGGGTTCAGCAACTCATACATACCTGGCAGGGGAGATACCATGATCAGGGTGTAAAGGACAGATACAAACCATAAACTATTAGACGGTCAAACAGAATATCAGATGTTAGAACTTGATGTATGACGGGACACAAGAGATTAGTTGTTTTTGTAAGAATGTTACAAGAAGAGTGTTGAACCTAACCAGTCACAGAGCACATGATGACTACGTTGGGATCACAGAATAAAGGATTCAATCTTTGAATATATGACTTGGCGTTTACATGAATGTGTGTCACTGAACCTCATTTAGAACTGAGCTGAGATCAGGAGATGCTTTTCATGAGTGGTTCCTGCATATGTCATACAATCTGTAGGTGGAAAGTTTGACATTGCTGTGTAGTGGAACCACATCTTAGATGTTACAAAGTATTTTACACTGAGTTTTGCGGAGATCAATATCCTGTCAAACATATGGATACATAACTTTCTAATGAATAATGAGCAGAATCTACCATTTTTACATCCATACTGGGTGCACCGTTCCCAGAAGTACTGCAATACTGGGTCGATGCGCGGAGTGGACGGAGCAAGCCCCTATTCCATCTCCCTGCTCCAAAAAACAATTTAATATATGGTCCCCGGGTAGGGGACGTATCAGATATTAAACTGATAAGAACAGATACTACACTTGATCTTAGCCAAAAGGCCGAGAAGCGATACTGCCATGACGTAGAAGCTGAAGTACACATTCTCCCAACAGTCAGTCTCAGTGACGGTGCAAACGTCTACGTTCAGTTGACCAGTAGATTAGAGTTTAGCAGTGTGGTCCAGTGGGACCAAATGCTAAGATGTGCAACGCTTACAGAAAACAAAGGGTTGTTCTTTAAATGTTTAAAGACATGGTTAGTAGGGCGCCACTGGGTCATGTGACAGGCTATTGTCCAATAGGATTCATAATAAATTGGTGCTGATGACGTTTGTCATTATTACTTCTTGTTAACTAGTCTAGCCTCATATGAGCTAATACCAACAAATCTATCATCTTTCTCACTGAAGAAAAACTGTTTGCTCGATTAATAAGTTGACAAATAAAACTGCAGCTTCCACATCTAGTGGAGAAAAGAGAAATGCATCGAAATGTAATAAATAAAACGGGTACGGTAACACTCAACTGAATGAATGAAGCTTGTATTTATTACAGTAGAATAGTTACAGAACAAATTTGAGAGCAGATTTTTTATGTGAGCCATAGCTTCATTCATGGGATTCATGCGACAGTCAACGACAATATCTTTTGAACACTTAATCAGAGGAGAGCGCGAACGCAGTCCCCCACTACCAGAAATTATGCAGTCGAGATTCCTACATTTGGGGAGATCGCAGAACCTGTTTCTACGGTAGTGCAAAGTCTACAGTCTACAGTGTGGAATGTCTACGGTCTACAGGTCACCGTAGACAGTTACGCTGTCCGATTCGTCGGGGCTGAGTCGACACGCGGACCCCCAACAACCAATCACAGCGCTCCTTTCCAAAGGTACAGTAAACACATCGGCTGGACAGAAGCTGACTTTTTTTTTTGCCGGACACCAGATTTTATTCCTGTACGTTGCTTAACCCTCACGCAGCCTTCGAGGGGGTCAGTCTGACCCCACGAGACAAACTATGAAACTTTTGATTCTTTTTACGTTTTTTGGCCACAAGGCACCTACGCGTCGCAGGATCCGCGGCGGCTCGGTCACCCCTCCCTTCTTCGTCACAGGCCCGTCCCTCGTCCTCCCGGGGTCTGGCGCGACCCCAGCCCACGGAATCTCCCCGCCAGGCGTCCTCCCGGGGTCAGGCGCGACCCCAGCTCCCTGTACCTCCCCGTCCCGTGTCCTCCCGGGGTCCGGCACGACCCCAGCCCGCTGTACCTCCCCGTCCCACATCCTCCCGGGGTCCGGCGCGACCCCAGCTCGCTGTACCTCCCCGCCCCTCGTCCTGCCGGGGTCCGGCGCGACCCCGGCCCATGGAACCTCCCCGTCCCGCGTCCTCCCGGGGTTCGTCGCGACCCAAGCCCACGGAACCTCCCCGTCCCGCGTCCTCCCGGGGTCCGTCGCGACCCAAGCCCACGGAACCTCCCCGTCCCGCGTCCTCCCGGGGTCCGGCGCGACCCCAGCCCCCTGTACCTCCCCGTCAGGCGTCCTCCCGGGGTCCGGCGTGACCCCAGCCCACGGAACCTCCCCGTCAAGCGTCCTGCCGGGGTCTTGGCGCCGCGTTAGAAACCCATTCTTTCGTAGCTCTCATTGTGGCGTTCGTGTGCAGCCTTGTTCATTGTGGCCATTTGCTAAATTTTCGTGCCCAGAGCGAGTCGCTGCGTGTGAAGAGCCGATGGCATCGATGTTTCCACAGCGAGTCACTGATCAGCGCGCTGCTGTTGGCAGGTTTAGTTGAGGTTAGGGTGGTCTGTCGAGGAGCTCCCGCCCCCTGCGACTTGTCCACCGGTCTGCGGGGGAGTTGAGCCTGGTTGTAAACCTCCACACGGTGCGGTTCTCAGAGTAATGGCTGTCTACAAGAAGACGGAACATCTGGCAGATGTGGTCCGCAGGTGTCCACATCACCAGAATGGAGACGGTAAGAAAAGCGTTTCAGTGAAATAATACCTTCTGTTTTAAAATGTTTGTTAAAAGAAAACGAGAGAGAGAGATGCTTTGGCTTTGTTTTTCCTTTTCAGCTGCAGACCATCGCAGTCATCAGTGATCAGAGTGGAGGGCAGCCAAAGGCCTCAGTATCTTGAGGATTACAACACAAAAAGGCACAGTGTGACTGTTCCCTATGAGCCGCCCCAGGTATCACTGCCTCTCACTTCTGACCTTTCCCCTAACGTAGCAATTAAATGTTATTATTCTGTTGTGCCTCTCGTTCCGCTTTCACGGTTTGTCATCCCTGAAATTACCTGTGCACTAAACGACTACTATCCTGCATGTGTTTCAGCCGGGCTCAGAGATCACCACAATCCTGTTCAACTTCATGTGCAACAGCTCCTGCATGGGAGGCATGAACCGCAGACCCATCCTCACCATCCTGACCCTTGAGACTTCAGAGTACGTATGGTTTCATCTACCAGGATTGGTGTGAGCTGAAATGTATTTGCTGGATAAAGAGTAGTGTTACATGGAAACCGAGGGTCGACGTGGTGTAACTTGATCTCCTGCTTTATGTATTTGCCTGTTTTATGTTTATTTTGTTTCTAAATGTAACTTGAAGTTGAAGTTGTGCATCACTGTTATCCCACCTCAAAGATAGCTTTTGCACCCTTAGTAAATGTTTTTCTACTGTCTTTTAGCGGACAACTTTTGGGCCGAAGATGCTTCGAGGTGCGTGTCTGCGCGTGTCCCGGCAGGGATCGTAAAACAGAGGAGGCAAATAGTGCCAAACTTCAGACAGGGGCCAAACAAGTGAAGAAAAGAAGTATGTGTTTGTTTATTAATGCTGGGTTTGTCTTTGCACCTTGGCTGTCTTCTATCTTACGGATCACGTTTTGCTTTTCTAGAAAGTGCCCCAGCAACAGATCCTGATATGTGCAAAAGGAAGTCTGGTTCAAGCACAGACGAGGAGGAAGTACTTATGTTGCCAGTTAGTACACACACAAAGTATTTAAAAAAACTAGTGTTGTCACAGAATTGCAGCTCTCAATTTAAATCCTTTTTTTTTCTGCAGGTTAAAGGCCGTGAGCGCTAAAACATGTTAAAAAAGATAAATGATGCATTAGAACTGGCTGAAAAAGAGGCGTAAGTATCTTTAAACTACAAGACACACACACACACACACACACACACACACACACACACACACACACACACACACACACACACACACACACACACACACACACACACACACACACACAGAGAAACTGTGATCGGATGTCACTTTGATAAACATTAGCTGCTACGGAACAGTTGCATGAGACTTTCAGCATTGCATAGCTGTAGTGTTAAATACTTTTCCCTTAAACCAGACGTGTCCCATCTCTGTTCTGCATGGTCACTGTTTGTTTCCTCTCTCCACAGTAAAAACAAAACCAGGGCTTCTAAGGAACTGCTGCCGTCCAGTGGAAAGCGCGTCTTGCAAAAGGCAGAACGAAGCGACAGCGACTAGTTGCAATCTGCCTTCTTTTAACCGCCATGTACGAGTACGAACATCTACGATCATGAATTATTGTTTACCTCCCTTTGATGTTTCTACATTAATTCCTGCCATCAGTCTGAGGGCATACGTTGAGCAGTAACGTATTAACGATTCAGTGGGGCTTTACTATTTTTAACTACAAAGCCCTTTAAATAGTTTTTTTTTTATCTCCTGCAGGTTATGTTCAGTGTTGCTTCCTGGCCAACATCCCTCAGCAGGAGGCTGCACGATCATCGAGTTCAGATGAACTGCGCGACCCCAGCCCCCTGTACCTCCCCGTCCCTCGTCCTGCCGGGGTCCGGCGCGACCCCAGCCCACGGAACCTCCCCGTCCCTCATCCTGCCGGGGTCCGGCGCGACCCCAGCCCACGGAACCTCCCCATCCCTCATCCTGCCGGGGTCCGGCGTGACCCCAGCCCCCTGTACCTCCCCGTCCCGCATCCTCCCGGGGTCAGGCGCTACCCCAGCCCCCTGTACCTCCCCGTCAGGCGTCTTGCCGGGGTCCGGCGCGACCCCATTTTTTTTGTTTTTTATTTTTCCTTCTCCTTTCCTCCCCTTTACCTCCACCCGTGCCACAGGCCCACTGATGATGAACATGATGATGATGACGAACATGATGATGATGATGATGATGATGATGATGATGCAAGCAGACAGCTGCGTGCAAGGGCTGACCATTTTAAACGAAAAATAAAACAGACCAAACAGGCAAAAACATTTGATTAAATGCCAAAAGTTTATTTAATAATATAAAACAGTTATGAAATAAACGAGTACAAGGCGCATTCCGTACAGTATAATTTAATCGGTACGCGTAAAGCAACAGAGGCAGGCGTAGAAAGAAATTGAATACGGCCCTTTTTTTGTTTTTTTTAATCTTCATCAACGGGATTCTCGGCTCATCAAAACTTGACGCGAAGCAACTTTCGCAGCAGCGCCAGCATCAGTATCCCGCAGCGTTGGTTGTGGCTCTCGCTCCGCCGCGAGCCGCACACGACGCAGGGCATATCGTAGCCAAAGCCGACATGGCCTTCCACGGCCTCCTTCAGCATCAACTCGGGGAACGCCACGTAGCCCCTTCTGTAACGCTCCTTGCCTATCATTGCTTTCCGGACGCTTTCTCTGCCAGAGAACTTTTTCGCCAGGAAGTCGCACTCCTCCACTCCGGCAACGTGCACGTGATACACATGCTCTCTCAGCATGTTGTCACCCGCTACGAAACGGGAAAGCCTGACGCCGCACGCATCACACACGTGAGTGTCTACGGTGTCCAGCTCATACGACATGCCCTCACGGCTGCCCAGCTCCCTGAACAGGTTGTCCGCAGTGCGAGGGCCGACCACGCTCCTCTCGCTCTGCCTTTTCGTGTACAGCAGAGGCTTGCGCCCGTAGTCGTCGTCCAGCTGGGTGTCGGTCAGGTACGCCGTGAATCTCTCGCAAACTTCTTTGCATCTGTCGCGGTGTCGTCTCCCCGCGCCGGCACAGATGACGCATCGCTTTACGTTTAGCAGGTAACATTTGCCACCGCTGGCAAATAAGAGGGCGTCCGGAAACGCCACCATGCCGTGGGCGAACCTGAGTTCGTCCAGGTCCAAGGCCAATTGATCCGGTGACAGGTGGCGGTGCCTGTAATGAGCCTTGACACGAGCACACCGTCCGTCGCTGGCCAGGATGTGTTTGTCCAACAAGGCCCTCAAGGCACCCTCAGCGGCCAGAGCGTTCCCACGCGAACAATCGCACTCCAGACCTTCGCCTAGGCCTCCTTCCGGGTCTGGGAATCCGCTATGATCCAACGGGCACGGGGTTCCCTCTTCTTCTACGCGAAGGCGCAGACAGTCTGTGGTCCGCTCGAGCCGCAGCTCGAACACCGCGCAGCCGTCAGTTTGCAGGTCACCTTCTTCTTGAGAGGCCATAGCGTTGGAACCTTTCGACGAGACTGTGGATAAACGCTCGTTCCAAGCTTGTCAGGTGAAGTGGTACTGCGACGTATTCTCTCTGCGACTTTTAAGGTTCGCCGCACCTCCCTCCCCCCCCTGCACACAGGCACCCAACCCAAAATCTGAACCAGCGAGGGATCCTCCAACCGGCTCATCGTCATCTCACCGCCAGACAACTCCTCCTGAACCGTCCTCCACTTTGTCCAACGTGGAAAAAGTCCTCCGACCGGGGCAATTTATTCCCACCAGGAGGATCCTCCAACTCGGAAAAATCCTGGGAAACCTGGGAAATCGAGGGAAAAACTTGTGTAAACTTGTGTAAAAATTGGAAATGAGGCGGCGACTGGTCAATAGGTTCCGCCGCAGCGCTCCTATCATTGAGACTGGTGGAATAGCGTTGACACAATAGCGCAGACCTCCGTGCCCGCAGCAGCCACGCTCCCCATACATGTAAAATATAAAAAAAAAATTGATTTCACCACCCACCCGTCCCGCATCCTCCCGGGGTCTGACGCGACCCCACGCTCGCACACACACACACACACACACACACACACACACACACACACACACACACACACACACACACACACACACACACACACATTATTTGAATATTATTATATTATGAGGGAGAAAATAAAGACCAAATAAGCAAAACCTTTGATTAAATACTAAATATTTATTAAATATAAAACAGTAATCAAAGAAAGGGGTACACAATGCATTCATATGCACTCATATTCAAATTCATATTAAAACCTCAGAGAGACCGAAATCATCTCACCACCAGAGAACTCGGGAACCGTTCTCCACTTTATCCAACGTGAAAAATCCTCCAACGTGGCAGTTTATCCCACCGGAAGGATTCCTCCAACGCGGTGAAGATTCCTCCAACTTGGAAACTCGGTGTTTGTGTGTGTGTGTGCTTTCACCTGCAAATTATTTCACCACGACCCTCACATTCCGCATCCTCCCTAGGTCCAACACGACCCCATGCTCCGCGCACACACACACACACACACACACACACACACACACACACACACACACACACACACACACACACACACACACACACACACACACACACACTTTCTCCACTTTATCCAACTTGAAAAATCCTCCAACCTGGCAGTTTATCCCACCAGAAGGATTCCTCCAGCGTGGTGGAGATTCCTCCAACTTGGAAACAAGACCCCACACGCACGCACGCACGCACGCACACACATTTTCTCCACTTTATCCAACGTGAAAAATCCTCCAACCTGGCAGTTTATCCCACCAGAAGGATTCCTCCAGCGTGGTGGAGATTCCTCCAACTTGGAAACAAGACCCCACACGCACGCACGCACGCACGCACGCACACACATTTTCTCCACTTTATCCAACGTGAAAAATCCTCCAACGCGGCAGTTTATCCCACCAGAAGGATTCCTCCAGCGTGGTGGGAAAAAATCATCTAACCTGGGTTTGTCCAACGTGAAAAATCCTCCAACGTGGCAGTTTATCCCACCAGAAGGATTCCTCCAACGTGGTGGAGATTCCTCCAACTTGGAAACTTGTGTTTGTGTGTGCTTTCACCTGCAAATTATTTCACCACCCTCACGTAGCTTGGACTAAAAACAAACAAAAAAAGAGAAAACCGGTCTTACTTATGAGTTGGTGTTAGGGAGACGCTTGCGTGCCCGCGTTTCCTGCATGCTTGCGTGCCTGACCCCCTGCTCATTGGCCTGCCTGCCTGCCTGCCAGCCTGCCAGCTTGTCTGCCAGCTTTGCGCTCTCTCTTCATGACCGCTGCTCGTTTCACCGCCGCACAGGTTCTAGAGCAGATTTTTTTAAGCCAATCTAATGACGACTCTGAACCAGAAGAGGAATCTTGACGTGTCAAGTGAAGAAGAGAAAGAAAAAGGAGAAGCAGAAGAAGCAGATACAGCAGGACCAGAAACAGATGAAGGACAAAAAGACAGCGAGGGATGTGATCTAAGGCTGGACACTTCAGATGAAGAAGTTGATGATGAAGAATATAATGATGATGATGATGAAGAAGTTGATGATGAAGAATATAATGATGATGATGATGATGAAGATGATGATGAAATAATAGAAAATGTGCAAAGACTGGAGCAAATAGAACTCGAGGATGAGGATGAAGAAGAAGAAAAAGAAGAAGAAGAAGAAGATAAAACTTTTATCTCTAAAGACGGGAAAATAAAATGGTCCTCCGCTGCGTTTCGCAACGGCGAGGAAGCGAGGAACGTCCCTCTTAGTCCTCTTTCTGCCCAGGGACCCACAGAGTACGCGGCGGCTCAGGCGGTCGACTTTGAATCGACCTTCCGCATGTTTGTGACCCCGGCGGTGGAAAGGATCGTCCTGGAGAACACCAACCTGGAGGGCTCTCGAAAGCTCGGGAGCGCCTGGAAGGGCATGGACGAGGTCGACCTGCGAGCCTACTTGGGCCTCCTGATTTTGTCCGGCGTCTACAGGTCCCGAGGGGAGGCCGTGGCCAGCCTGTGGGACGCCGAGAGCGGCAGGGCCATTTTTCGCGCCACGATGTCGCTCAAGTTGTTTCACGCTTACTCGAAGCTGTTGCGTTTCGACGATCGCCAAACGAGACCCACCAGGCGAGCGACGGACAAACTGGCAGCCGTGAGAGAGGTCTGGGACGCGTGGGTGGAGCGGCTGCCCAGCCTCTACGACCCGGGTCCTAACGTGACGGTGGACGAGCAACTGGTACCTTTCAGAGGTAAAGCAAAAAAAAAAAAAAAAAAAACATGCAGACACAGACACAGACATACAAACACAGGCAGACACACACACACACACACACACACACATGCAGACATGCAGACACAGGCACAGACACACACACATACACACACAGGCACATAGACACAAAAAAATATATTTTTAAAAATCTCACCTTTATTTTTTGTAGGTCGTTGCTCTTTCAGACAGTACATGCCTAGCAAGCCAGCAAAATACGGCCTCAAGTTTTGGGTGGCGTGCGACGCCAAGTCCAGCTACGCTTGGAAGATGCAGCTATACACAGGCAAGCCAGGAGGAGGAGGAGGAGGAGGAGGAGGAGAAAAGAGAGCTTCTAAAAAAAAGCAGGGCCAGCGGGTCGTGCTGGACGTCACAGAAGGGCTCGCCGGGCCTCGCAACGTGACGTGCGACAACTTTTTCACTTCCTACGAACTGGGCCAGCGGCTCCTGCGCAGGGAGCTCACCATGCTCGGTACGGTTCGCAAGAACAAGCCGGAATTGCCGCCGGCGCTCCTCTCGGTCAAGGGCAGGAGCGCCTTCTCCTCCGCGTTTGCCTTCACTCCCAGCACCGTCCTGGTGTCCTACGTGCCCAAGAAAAACAAAAACGTGATCCTGATGAGCACGCTACACTCGGCCGCCACGGCCGCCGACGACGTCCTCCTCGTCGACGCAGGACGGCGGGACAAAAAGCCCTTTGCCGTCCTAGACTACAACGCCACCAAGGGAGGCGTAGACAACCTGGACAAGGTGATAGGAACCTACAGCTGCAGGAGAAAGACGGCGCGCTGGCCCGTGGCGGTGTTTCACAACGTCCTAGACGTGTCTTGCTACAACGCTTTCAGTCGTGTGGCGGGAGGCCCACCCGGACTGGATGCCCGGCAACCGCAGCAAGAGGAGGGTGTTTCTAGAGCAGCTGGGCAAGGCGCTCGTGACTCCTCTCATCCGCAGAAGGCGCCATCCGCCTCGCGGCGAAGCGTCCGCCTCGCTCGTGCGGACGCTTCAGAAGGGGGTTCGGGACACCCGTGCGGGTCCTCCTCCCGCTCCCTGTCCTGCTCTTCCGGACTCGGGGCAGCAGCAACAGCAGCAGGAGCAGCAGGAGCAGGAGCAGCAGGAGCAGCAGCAGCAGCAGCAGCAGCAGCGGCAGGCCCTCACCGCAGACCTCGTCTGGGGTGAAGACGGGGACGATGAGGGTGACGGAGGAGAACACGACGGCCTCGGTTCCACCGCTAGCGACCGGGCGCAAAAGGGCAAGAGGAAAAGGTGTCAAATTTGTCCGCGCGCGAGGGACCGCAAAACAAACAACGTTTGCCATCGGTGCGAGAGATACATCTGCCACAGACATTTGCTCTTCTGCTGTTCAGACTGCGCCCCTCGCTCCTGAAGATAATTTGTTTGTTCATTAGCAAATGAAATAATAATAATAATAATAATAATAATAATAATAATAATAATCATAATACTAATAATATTCCGTGTGTTTTATACTATTGTTGATGTTTTTGTTGTTGTCAGTGTAGTAACACTATTTACAAACAAAGTGTAACATGTAAAAGAAAAATAATTAATAAAATAAAGCAAAAGCATTTGAATTAGGGTATTTTGTTTTTTTTTTCTCCAACCTGGGAAGTTTCCAACTTGGAAACACACAACGTCACGGCCCTCCTTGTATTCCCACACACACACACACACACACACACACACACACACACACACACACACACACACACACACACACACACACACACACACACACACACACACACACACACACACAAATTCTCCAGACAGAGATTCTCCATCCTCCAACCTGTGGATCCTCCTAACCTGCACGTTCGCTTTCCTCCTGGGGTCCGGCGTGACCCCCACCTCCCTCCTCCTAACCTGCACGTTCGCTTTCCTCCTGGGGTCCGGCGTGACCCCCACCTCTCTCCTCCTAACCTGCACTTTCTGTGTCCTCGTGGGGTCGAGTGTGACCCCCCCCCCCCCCTCTCTCCTCCTAACCTGCACTTTCTGTGTCCTCGTGGGGTCCGGCGTGACCCCCAGCTACCTCCTCCTAACCTGCACTTTCTGTGCACTCGTGGGGTCTGGCGTGACCCCCACCTCCCTCCTCCTAACCTGCACTTTCT
Organism: Betta splendens; assembly: GCF_900634795.4. Taxonomy (NCBI): domain Eukaryota; kingdom Metazoa; phylum Chordata; class Actinopteri; order Anabantiformes; family Osphronemidae; genus Betta; species Betta splendens. The sequence continues at coordinate 5,110 of NC_040901.2, read as the reverse complement.
GTGTCCTCGTGGGGTCCGGCGTGACCCCCACCTCTCTCCTCCTAACCTGCACTTTCTGTGTCCTCGTGGGGTCCGGCGTGACCCCCTCCTCTCTCCTCCTAACCTGCACTTTCTGTGTCCTCGTGGGGTCGAGCGTGACCCCCAGCTACCTCCTCTTAACCTGCACCTTCTGTGCACTCGTGGGGTCTGGCGTGACCCCAGCTACCTCCTCCTAACCTGCACTTTCTGTGCACTCGTGGGGTCTGGCGTGACCCCCACCTCCCTCCTCCTAACCTGCACTTTCTGTGTCCTCGTGGGGTCCGGCGTGACCCCCACCTCACTCCTCCCAACCTGCACGTTCGCTTTCCTCCTGGGGTCCGGCGTGACCCCCTCCTCCCTCCTCCTAACCTGCACGTTTTGTGTCCTCGTGGGGTCTGGCGTGACCCCCACCTCCCTCCTCCCAACCTGCACGTTCGCTTTCCTCCTGGGGTCCGGCGTGACCCCCACCTCTCTCCTCCTAACCTGCACGTTCTGTGTCCTCGTGGGGTCCGGCGTGACCCCCACCTCTCTCCTTCTAACCTGCACGTTCTGTGTCCTCGTGGGGTCTGGCGTGACCCCCTCCTCCCTCCTCCTAACCTGCACGTTCGCTTTCCTCCTGGGGTCTGGCGTGACCCCCTCCTCCCTCCTCCTAACCTGTACGTTCGCTTTCCTCCTGGGGTCCGGCGTGACCCCCACCTCTCTCCTCCTAACCTGCACGTTCTGTGTCCTCGTGGGGTCTGGCGTGACCCCCTCCTCCCTCCTCCCAACCTGCACGTTTGCTTTCCTCGTGGGGTCCGGCGTGACCCCCACCTCTCTCCTCCTAACCTGCACGTTCTGTGTCCTCGTGGGGTCTGGCATGACCCCCTCCTCCCTCCTCCTAACCTGCACGTTCTGTGTCCTCGTGGGGTCCGGCGTGACCCCCTCCTCCCTCCTCCCAACCTGCACGTTCGCTTTCCTCCTGGGGTCCGGCGTGACCCCCACCTCTCTCCTTCTAACCTGCACGTTCTGTGTCCTCGTGGGGTCTGGCGTGACCCCCTCCTCCCTCCTCCTAACCTGCACGTTCGCTTTCCCTCCTGGGGTCCGGCGTGACCCCCTCCTCCCTCCTCCTAACCTGCACGTTCGCTTTCCTCCTGGGGTCCGGCGTGACCCCCTCCTCCCTCCTCCTAACCTGCACGTTCGCTTTCCTCCTGGGGTCTGGCGTGACCCCCTCCTCCCTCCTCCTAACCTGTACGTTCGCTTTCCTCCTGGGGTCCGGCGTGACCCCCTCCTCCCTCCTCCTAACCTGCACGTTCGCTTTCCTCCTGGGGTCCGGCGTGACCCCCAGCTACCTCCTCCTAACCTGCACTTTCTGTGTCCTCGTGGGGTCCGACGTGACCCCCTCCTCCCTCCTCCTAACCTGCACGTTCGCTTTCCTCCTGGGGTCTGGCGTGACCCCCACCTCCCTCCTCCCAACCTGCACGTTCGCTTTCCTTCTGGGGTCCGGCGTGACCCCCTCCTCCCTCCTCCTAACCTGCACGTTCTGTGTCCTCGTGGGGTCTGGCGTGACCCCCTCCTCCCTCCTCCTAACCTGCACGTTCGCTTTCCTCCTGGGGTCTGGCGTGACCCCCACCTCCCTCCTCCTAACCTGCACGTTCGCTTTCCTCCTGGGGTCCGGCGTGACCCCCAGCTACCTCCTCCTAACCTGCACTTTCGGTGTCCTCGTGGGGTCCGGCGTGACCCCGACCACCACCCCCCACTGCACATCCTCACCCACTTGTGGGGTCAGATGTAAAACCCTCCTCCGTTGCCCTCGTGGGGTCTAAAAATGAGAGCTGCGTGAGGGTTAAAGTTGTTAAATTTCATACGATAGTTTGGGTTAAAATGTGATCATCTTAAAAGCGACAGTACTATATTTCTTTTTTTCTTCTTCTTCTTCTTCTTTTTTTCCTCGGGCGCCGGTCGAGCTGGCTGCTGGTCACAACAGCTCCTGTCCTCTTACTTCTATTTATTACTTTCTTCACCTACTCAAGTTTGTCTTTCTAGTGTTTTGTTAGTAGCATTAGTGTACACAACCTGTACACAGCTTTTATATAGTTTTTCTAAGTTTGGCGCAGTACAAACGCTGTTTTAAATCTACGATGTGCGTCGGGGTCAGAGCGCGCATTGTTTACACCGCGGAGCAGCTGATCGCGCTGCGCAGCGCCGTAGTTCTGCCCAGAGACAGACACGAGATCACCGCTGAGGTGCTGGTGAAGACCCGACGTGGGCGCCGCGCCGGAAAACTACGACGGGAGAAAACGAGACGCTTCAGGCCAAGAGGAAGGGAGGGGGTCTGGCTGTGTTTGTGAACATCAGGTGGTGTATGTCAAAATGAAGCCGTGTAACAGAGACATTGAGCTGTTAGCGGTGGGCATGAGGCCATTCTACCTGCCACGGGAGTTCACACACACGTTATAATAATTGCTGTGTACGTCCCACCCTCCGCTAACGCTGACACAGCTTTTGAGACCCTGCTCTCAGTCACCAGCAGGCTGCAAACACAGCACCCACAGGCCCTCTTCCTGATCTCTGGGGACTTTAACCATGCACCTCCCTCAGCTGCTCTGCCTACATACACCCAGTATGTGACCTGCCCCACCAGAGACAATAAAACCTTGGACTTATTCTACGCCAACACCAAAGAGGCCTACACTGCATCCTGCCTCCCACCACTGGGCAGAGCTGACCACAACATCCTGCATCTCCTGCCTGTGTATAAACCTGTTGTACACAGGCAGCCGGTGGTGCCCCGCACAGTGAAGAGGTGGACAGCTGAGAGCGAGGAGGCTCTCAGGGACTGTTTTAAACACCACTGTGTGGACGGAGCTCTGCGAGCCACATGGGGAGGACATTAACGCAATAACAGACTGTGTAACGGATTACATCAACTTCTGCTGGGAAAACACCGTTCCCACCAGGCGGGTTCGGTGTTTCACCAACAACAAGCCGTGGGTCACCTCTGATATTAAAGTTCTGCCAAAGGAGAAGAAGAGAGCATTTAAATCAGGGGACAGGGAGGAGGTGAGGAGGAAAATCCGTGAGGGGAAGTCCAGCTACAGGAGGAAGATGGAGGAGCAGCTGCAGCAGAACATTGTCAGTGAGGTGTGGAGGAGCCTGGAAACCATGTCAGGCCTCAAAGCTCCACACCCACAGGCCGAGGGGGACCCGAGCTGGGTCAACGAGCTGAACTCACACTTTAATAGGTTTGACCAAGCACCCACTCACACCTCCCAGCAGCTGCCTCCAAACCTTTTGTCACCTCATACCACTGGATTACCAGCCCCCACAGCCCTTCACACCTTTACACAAAGCCCTCTACCCTCAGCCCTGACGACTGGCGACTCATACCAACAACACCCCCTCACTTCACACCACACTGAGACACTCCCTCAACCCCTATCCTTCTCCAGCACCCAGGTGAGAAGTGAGCTCTTTCTCACCTAGAGAAGCCCGGCAGCACTGTGAGGATCATGTTCTTTGACTTCTCCAGTGCCTTCAACACCATCCAGCCGGTGCTTCTGAAATACAAACTGGAGGAGTCCCCACAGGGGACTGTACTGGCCCCCTTCCTCTTCACCCTCTACACTTCAGACTTCAGACACAACACGGACAGCTGTGTTCTGCAGAAGTTCTCTGACAACTCTGCGATCGTCGGACTGATCACCGATGATGACGACGCAGAGTACAGAGGACTCACTCAGAACTTTGTGGACTGGTGCCAGCGGGACCACCTCCTGATCGATGCAGGGAAAACGAAGGAGATGGTGGTGGATTTCCGCAGACGGCAGCCTGCTGTCATCCCACCGATGCACATCCAGGGAAGGGACATTGAGAGAGTGGACTCTTACAAGTACCTGGGTGTGCATCTGAACAAAAAAACTGGACTGGACTCATAACACGGATGCACTGTACAGGAAGGGTCAGAGCAGACTGTACCTGCTGAGGAGGAGTGAGGGGGCCACTCCTGAAGACCTTCTATGACTCTGTGGTGGCATCAGCCATCCTGTACGGTGTGGTCTGCTGGGGCGGCAGCAGCATCACAGTGAGGGACAGGAAGAGACTGGACAGGATCATCAAGAGGTCCAGCTCTGTCCTGGGCTGCACTCTGGACACGGTGCAGGAGGTGGGTGAGAGAAGGGTCCTGGCTAAACTGACATCCATCATGGACCAGGACTCTCACCCACTGGAGGACTCACTGTCTGCTCTGGAGAGCAGCTTCGGTAGCAGACTGATCCACCCTCGCTGTGTGAAGGAGAGATATCGTAGATCCTTCCTACCTGCTGCTGCTGTCAGACTGTATAAATCAGAACTGTTGACCACGTCCCACTACAGTCACTCACCCACTGCATCAGTGGTTTATATAGCAACCTGCTCTGCACAATATTTGTGTAAATCTGTGAACAATCATGTATAATGTTACCGGTACAAATCTTATACCCATTACCGTGCAATAACCCTGCAATGACCTCATACTCACTCTAACTGTACTGTACTGCTTTGTACTGTGCCAACACAAACTGTTCTGTACCTGTATTCTCGCTCATCTGTACTGCTGTTGTGAGAAGTAATTTCCCCACTGCGGGACTATTAAAGGTTTTCTTATTCTTATTTCCCCATCTGGCAACACTGCACAATATTCACCTTTAAGTCCATAAATGGGCACGTCCCAGTGGCCACACTCGTCTCTCCTGGAGGTCCAATCTAGGTTTGGATGTCTGCCTCCATAAATCTGTGTGACCATCAGTTCCATTTCTTCAGTGAACCTGATAAGTGAGGATGAAATAGCAAAAGAAAATGGGGAGGTTACCCATGAATTCAATATGAATTAATCTGATTTTAGGCGTGTCTATAATAAACAGCAAAGTCCGGGCTACAACGCTATAAATGTCGGTCACGTGCATCAAAAACAGACGAAAATATGAAACAATCACCCATTAGTGTAACGCTCTTCATTGCAGCCTCTCTCCCTGACCGTACGAAACTACTGAAGCCAGCTTGGACTTTTATCTTCTCGTTTTATTGGCCTGCAGGAAACAAGAATATAACCCACTTACCGTTACTGCATCTGTTATCT